>NC_042616.1:3544823-3554052 GCF_901001135.1 Rhinatrema bivittatum
CCCACCCTCCATCCCTCCATCCCTCCATCCCTCCCTCCTAAACCAGCCTCACCCTCCATCCCTCCCTCCTAAACCAGCCCCTCCCTCCATCCCTCCCTCCTAAACCAGCCCCACCCTCCATCCATCCATCCCTCCCTCCTAAAACCAGCCCCCCCCTCCATCCCTCCCTCCTAAACCAGCCTCACCCTCCATCCCTCCATCGTAAACTAGCCCCTCCCTCCATCCCTCCCTCCTAAACCAGCCCCACCCTCCATCCCTCCATCCTAAACCAGACCCCTCCCTCCATCCCTCCCTCCTAAACCAGCCTCACCCTCCATCCCTCCCTCCTAATCCATCCCCACCCTCCATCCCTCCCTCCTAATCCAGCCCCACCCTCCATCCCTCCCTCCTAAACCAGCCCTCACCCTCCATCCCTCCCTCCTAACCAGCCCCACCCTCCATCCCTCCCTCCTAATCCAGCCTCACCCTCCATCCCTCCCTCCTAAACCAGCCCCACCCTCCATCCCTCCCTCCTAAACCAGCCTCACCCTCCATCCCTCCCTCCTAATCCAGCCTCACCCTCCATCCCTCCCTCCTAAACCAGCCCACCTCCATCCCTCCCTCCTAAACCAGCCCCACCCTCCATCCCTCCCTCCTAAACCAACCCCTCCCTCCATCTCTCCCTCCTAAACCAGCCTCACCCTCCATCCCTCCAGCCCTCCCTCCTAAACCAGCCTCACCCTCCATCCTAAACTAGCCCCTCCCTCCATCTCTCCCTCCTAAACCAGCCTCACCCTCCATCCCTCTTTCCTATACCAGCCCCTCCCTCCCTCCATCCCTCCATCCCTCCCTCCTAAACCAGCCCCACCCTCCATCCCTCCCTCCTAAACCAGCCTCACCCTCCATCCCTCCCTCCTAAACCAGCCCCTCCCTCCATCCCTCCATCCCTCCATCCTGAACCAGCCCCACCCTCCATCCCTCCATCCTAAACCAGCCCCTCCCTCCATCCCTCCCTCCTGAAATTCTGTCTCATCCGTCCTTCTCTGTCACTCCACATGCACAGCGTCCAGGGAGGTCCCTGACTACGCCATGCTGGGTCAGAAGAAGCTCCATCTCTGAGAGTGGCCGGTCCGGGTCACCACCAGTACCCGTCAGCTCCCCGATGCTTGATCTGTTTCTTGTATCTCGCTCCCACGGGTAAGCGCCAGCTTTCCCAGGTCCACCTGGGCTGATTCAGTGTCTGCTCATGGGCTTTTCCCTCAGGAACTTGTCCAACCCTCTTTTATACCCTCCTAACATTCTCACCTGCCTTCACCACATCCTCCAGTAAGAGACCCCACGACTTGATTGTGCGCCGAGTGACAAAATACTTCCTATGATTTGTTTTAAATATGCCGGTTGCCAGTTACATGGAGCGTCCCCTCCTCCTAGTGTTACCTCTTCCAACCCCCTCATGATTTCAGAGATCTCCATCATATCTCCCTTCCACCATCTCTTTCTCCATAAGGGAAGCTTTTTCATCTCCTGTATCATTGTGGTCGCCCTTCTCTGTACCTTTTCTATCCCCTTTATCATGAGATGGTGGCGACCAGGACTGCACTCAGTACTCGAGGGGCGCTCGCACCATGGGTCTATACAAAGGCATTGGGATATTCTCAGATTTGTTTTCTCTTCCTATAGAATTATTCCTACCATTCTTCTTGCCTTTCTGACCACCACCGCTGCACATGGAGCTGAGGATTTCAATGTCCACAAGGTCTCCGAGGTCCTTTGCCTGGGTGGTGACTCCTAACTCGGAGCCCAGCATCGTGCATCTCTGGTTGGGATGACTTTTCCCTACGTCCATCACTTTGCCCTTGTCCGCGTTAAATTACATCTGACAAGTAGAAGCCCAATCTCCTATCTCTCAAACACCGTCTGCAGTTCCTCACAATCCGCTGCCGTTTTAACAACTCAAAACAATTATATGTCACCTCACTCATCGTTCCTTTCTTCAGATCATTAATCAATATGCTAAATAGCACAGGCACTCCACTAATGATCCTTCTTCACTGGGAAATCTGATCATTTAGTCCTACCCTCTGTTTCCTGCCTATTACCCTGTTACCAATCCACAAAAGGACATTGCCCCCATTCCACGATCTCCCAATTTCTTGAGGCGTCAATCATTAGGGACATTGTGAAACTCCTTTTAAAAATCCAAATATACTCCATCATCTGGCTCACCTTTATCCACATCTTTATTTACACTATCAAAGAAATCTAGTAAACTGGTAAGAGTGCCATTGCAAATCCCATCTTAGCGCCCCCCTATTAAAACATGTCTACCTAGTAGTGACCATTTTACCTGGCAGTAGCATCAGGCTCACCAGTCTGTAGTTTGCTGAATCACCCCTGGAGCCCAATTTAAAACTTGATTTCCAGGGAAGACTTTGACTACCTATGGACCTTCCAGGGAAACCACAGCCTACCTTCTAACCTTCCAAGGAAGTCACTGACTACCTACCTACCTACCTTCCAGGGAAATCACAGCCTACCTCCTAACCTTCCAAGGAAGTCACTGACAACCTACCTACCTACCTTCCAGAGAAATCACAGCCTACCTTCTAACCTTCCAAGGAAGTCACTGACTACCTACCTACCTACCTCCCTTCTAGGGAAACCACAGCCTAACTTCTAACCTTCCAAGGAAGTCACTGACTACCTACCTACCTACCTTCCAGGGAAACCACAGCCTACCTTCTAACCTTCCAAGGAAGTCACTGACTACCTACCTACCTACCTTCCAGGGAAATCACAGCCTACCTCCTAACCTTCCAAGGAAGTCACTGACAACCTACCTACCTACCTTCCAGAGAAATCACAGCCTACCTTCTAACCTTCCAAGGAAGTCACTGACTACCTACCTACCTACCTCCCTTCTAGGGAAACCACAGCCTAACTTCTAACCTTCCAAGGAAGTCACTGACTACCTACCTACCTACCTTCTAGGAAAATTACAGCCTACCTTCTAACCTTTCAAGGAAGTCACTGACTACCTACCTACCTTCCAGGGAAATCACAGCCTAACTTCTAACCTTCCAAGGATGTCACTGACTACCTACCTACCTTCCAGGGAAACCACAGCCTAACTTCTAACCTTCCAAGGAAGTCACTGACTACCTACCTACCTACCTTCTAGGAAAATCACAGCCTACCTTCTAACCTTCCAAGAAAGTCACTGACTACCTACCTACCTACCTTCTAGGAAAATCACAGGCTACCTTCTAACCTTCCAAGAGTCACTGACTACCTACATACTTACCTTCCAGGGAAACCACAGCCTACCTTCTAACCTTCCAAGGACGTCACTGACTACCTACCTACCTTCCAGGGAAACCACAGCCTACCTTCTAACCTTCCAAGAGTCACTGACTACCTACATACCTACCTTCCAGGGAAACCACAGCCTACCTTCTAACCTTCCAAGGAAGACACTGACTACCTACCTACCTACCTTCCAGGGAAACCACAGCCTACCTTCTAACCTTCCAAGAAAGTCACTGAATACCTACCTACCTACCTTCCAGGGAAATCACAGCCTACCTTCTAACTTTCCAAGGAAGCCACTGACTACCTACCTACCTACCTTCCAGGGAAACCACAGCCTACCTTCTAACCTTCCAAGAAAGTCACTGAATACCTACCTACCTACCTTCCAGGGAAATCACAGCCTACCTTCTAACCTTCCAAGGAAGCCACTGACTACCTACCTACCTACCTTCTAGGGAAATCACAGGCTACCTTCTAACCTTTTGAATGAAGCTCTGTTGGATTTAATTGCCTCTTTCACCTCACTATAAACTAAACCGACAGTCTTTTGGTTTTCTGGGCCTCAAGGATGGAAATTTTAAACAATATCCTCGCCTCCTGCAAGGTTGTAACCTTGTGAATTGATTTTTTAGTAATTTTCTAACACATTTCCTCATTTTATCCTAGCCTTCCTTTTTTATCGTTAAATGTAGTAGTTTTATAGTTAAATGTAGTAGTTTTCCTTAGCATTCTTCCTTCAGTGATTACATAAGATTTAATTACATTATGGCCACTGCTGCCAAGCGGATCTCCCACTTTTATCTCTTCCACCAGGTTCTGTGTTCCACTAAAAACTGAAACTAAATTATTTCACCCTTTTATTGGTTCCATGACCAACTGCTACATGAAGTACTCATGGATGGTCTCTAGTAACTTTATCTCCCTTACATGTCCTGAGGTAACACTTACTCAACCAATACTCGGTAGGGAACCTGCATTTGTTTGAAACAAAAATGAAAAATGTAAAAAACGAGCCCATTTTCATTTTGTTTCAAATGATGCAAACTTTTTTTCCAAAATACAAAAAATTCATGAATGTTCTATTTTCAGGAAATACTTCACCCTATTAACAAAAAAAAAGCCTCTGGCAAGGGGTAGGCTTTGGCCTAGTCCTGAAACTGGTGTCTGGGCCTAAGCCAAGACCCGATGCTAGCACCCGGACCAAGGCCGGGTCCGACCGCTGAGGCCTAGGCCTGACACTGGGACCAGCTGAGGCTGGGTCCTCTTATTGAGGCCCAGTCCTCAGCCTAGGCTTAGGTCTGACACCAAGGCCCAACCTAAGACAAGATCCCATAGCCAAGGCCTGAAGCTTAAGACCAGTTCCAATACTGGGTCCCTTCACCAAGGACTGGATTTGCACCTTTGGCTAGGCCAGAGGGACTAGACTCAGGCTCAATACTGGGGCCTGGCTGAGGCCAAGTCCTGTCACTGTGGAATGGACCTAAGTGTAGGCCTAAGCCTAAGGCCTAGGCCCACTTAACCCATGACTGGCCTTTTGCCATCTTTTTTTTTTCAGAGACTAGAAAAAACATTATTGGCCTGAAAGATGCACCACAGTGATGGTCACTGCAGAACCGTCCTCCAGAGTAGATGATACTATTTTGTTATACATCCATACATTCCGATAACTGTACATCAAAATGGAAATGTCCACTAGGTAGGGAGTCACCACAGTGCTTCAATGCAACATGTCTTTTGGGTGGATGATGTTGTTTTTATTCTCCAGAAGAAGAAAGAAGACAATGGAAAGCAAGGCCTCAGCAATGGGTCATGACCTCAGCTGACCAGGGCTTAGGCCCAGATCCTCACAGGACCCAATTTCAGCTGTGTCCTGGTGTTGGGCCTGTGATGAGACCTTGGGCCTGGGCCTAGGCCTAGATATGGGCCTCGGTAATGGAATCCGGCCACGGATGGGGTCTCAGGCTAGGCTTGGGCTTCAGTGACGGTACCTGGCCTTAGGCTATGCCTGGCATTAGGCCAAAGCCTAGACCCTGTGCCTCAGCATCAATCCTGGCATCAGGCATGGCCCTAGCATTATATCTAGGCCTGTGTCCTGGTCTCAACCTCAGCAATGAAACCCAGCCTCAAGCTGGGTCCCAGAATCAGGCCTGGTCCTAAGCCCAGGCTTTGGTGACAGGACCCAGCCTGTTTTTTCTTTTATAGTGAATTTTATTGGGCCTTCACCCATTGACTTAAATCTAAATTGAAAAAGCAAATGAAACAAATGAACTATTTTTTTTTGCTCCAAATCAACTTGACTAATGACTGAGACCTATGAAATAATGAATAAACTGAACTGAATTTATTGACACTGCACATCACTAATAGTTGGATAATGAAAATCTCCTAATATTATTATTTGCCCATTTTACTAGTCAGCATTTTACAGTCAGTTTCCTCATCCTGGTCAGACGAGTGGTAAATTATCCCCACTATTATACTCTTCCCTTTCACCCTTGGAATTTCTATCCATAAGGAGTCCAAGGCGCTGTTTATTTCCCTCAAACCTTTTTCCTGCTTCACTCTAGGCCACCTTTATCAAGAGTGCCACACCTCCACCAATTTTATCTACCCTGTCATTGCGATATAATTTGTACTCTGGTGTCACCGGGTCCCACGGTTCATCCTGCTTCCCCCCAGGTCCCTGAGATGCCCATTATGTGCCTTCCTTTACTGCTATTCATTCTAATTCACCAGTCTTACATTTCAGACTTTTGTCATTAAGATCCAGAGATTTTTAAATTAGGTTTATTTGTATTCCTGTTATGCAGTTACCCACACCCAGTTTATGATCAGATCATACAGGTGGTTTAGAGTTATTTTTATTTGCATGCTCTGTATTTAAATACATCTAGATTTCTCAGCTTGTTCAGCTACTTCTCTATAGGGTTTGCCGGTGTCCATAGTAGATACCTTCCTTGGTTTTCACCCACGTTCTAGTTAAAGGCTGATCTATCTCCTTTTTAAAGGTTAGTGCCAGCTAGGGATGTGCAGAGCAAAAGTTTAAGTTCATATGTCCATATGTCCAAAGGGGGTCCCATTTGCGGTCAATATGGACATAAACAGAATTCAATGAGTTGAGTATATGTCCATATGTGCAAATAAAAATTTAAACCCCTCACCCTCCTTAATCCCCCCCCCCCCCCCAAGACTTACCACAACTCCCTGGTGGTCCAGCGGGGTCAGGACGCCATTTCTGACCAACTTTGCAAGGAGCACGTGACGTCGGCGTCACGTCGGAGTGACGCGGCGTCACGTGATTCCCCGCGGGTTCGCGCCGGAACGCTCGTTCGGCCCAAAAGGAACTTTTGGCCAGCTTGGGGGGGCCTCCTGACACCCCCAAGCTGGCCAAAAGTTCCTTTTGGGCCGAACGAGGGTGCCGGAGGGAACTCGCGGGGAATCACGTGACGCGGCGTCACTGCAACGTGGCGCCGACGTCACGTGATTCCCCGTGGGGTCGCTTCCGGGATCCTCGTTCGGCCCAAAAGGATCTTTTGGCCAGCTTGGGGGGGCCTCCTGACACCCCCAAGCTGGCCAAAAGTTCCTTTTGGGCCGAACGAGGATCCCGGAAGCGACCCCACGGGGAATCATGTGACGTCGGCGTGACGCGGCGTCACGTGATTCCCCGCAAGTTCCCTCGGCACCCTCGTTCGGCCCAAAAGGAACTTTTGGCCAGCTTGGGGGGGCCTTCTGACACCCCCAAGCTGGCGAAAAGGAACTTTTGGGCCGAACGAGCGTTCCGGTGCGAACCCGCGGGGAATCACGTGACGCCGTGTCACTCTGACGTGGCGCCGACGTCACGTGCTCCTCGGAAAGGCTTTCAGAAATGGCATCCTCACTCCTCGCTGGATCACCAGGGAGTTGTGGTAAGTCTTTGGGGGGGGATTAAGGAAGGTGAGGGGTTTAAATTTTTATTTTGGATCAACAATCGCGATTTCCAACTTATCCAACATAGCTATGTTGAATAAGTTGGAAATCCGATCTTTTATGTCTTATCACTTTTTTAAGTTAAAAAAAAAAAAAAAGTAGCGTTTTACATTTATGTTCAATACGAATGCACACCCCTAGTGCCAGCTGCCTGGTTTCCCTCTGGTTAAGGTGGAGCCCATCCCTTCGGAACAGACGCCTCCTTTCCTAGAGGGTTCCTCGTCTTCCCTGCATCACTGTCTCAGCCACGTATTGAGAATTTGGATCTGAACCTGCCTCTGGGGTCCTGCACACGTAACGGGGGGATATTTCTGAGAATGTAACCTGTGGAGATTCTGGATCCCAGTTTTCTACCTAAAATCCTAGGTTTTGCCTCCTAAATTGTGCACCTTCCTATGCGATTGGTACCCGCATGTACCATGACAGTCGGCTTCTCCTCAGCAATCTCTAAAATCTTATCCAGGTGGCGCATGAGGTCTGCTCCCTTCACACCAGGCAGCCAAGTTACCGAGCGATCCTTACACCCACCAGCAGCCACCCGTTTAATCTACACTCCTAATAATTCAATCGCTGACTATAATGGCCATCCTAACCCTTCACTCCTGAGCACAGACCCTGAAGAATACATCCTCAGAGAGAGAGAGAGGATAAAACATCAGCTTTTAAGGAAAGTCATAGGTACAGAATCACTTCCTGCCACACCAAGGTGATGGTCTTCTGACAGGTGAGCTTTCTCCTCCAAAGCAACACAAGAGCTGCTCTACCATGTCCCTGAAGCTCCTCCAGCTCTGACCTCCAGAGATGGGACTCGCTCTCTGAGAGCCAGGAGCTCTTTGCACTGGATACACACACATACAACCTCTCACCAACGGCGAATCATACATGCGACACTCAATGTAAGAGGCTGGACTTGTCCTCATCTCACCGCTCAGCTTCTGCCTGCGTCTTCATTTGTTGTGTTGCTAAAATCTTAAAATCTGCTAAGGAGGGCCATGTCTTGGTTTTAGGGCTGTTAAGTTTGACTAGGTGTTTACAATTTATTTGTTGTCTTTAAATCTATGGACTTTGAATCTGATTACTAGGAGAATGACCCAGCAACAGAACTGAAATTAGTCAATCACCAAAATCAGGATTATACGAATGTTATCTTAAATCACTAATTGACATTATTGTGAAGATAGTCTATATAATCAAAACATTTGCATGCAGTGGATGGGAAATGGGTTAGGTAGGCGTGTAGGAATAAAACGGGTGTCCAGTTGCCCAGGAACGCTACTCTCACCTTTTTAGAGCTAGGAAATGACTGTTGCAAACTCACGATACTAACACTGAGCAACAAACACAAACGTTTACTGGCTCGTCCCTCCCTCAGAGACCCCCTGTGTTTATCCCAGGGTATTTCTTGAATTCAGATCCTGTCCTCGTCTCCACCACCTCCACCGGGAGTCTGCTCCATGCATCCACCTCCCTCTCTGTAAAGAAATATTTCCTAAGATTACTCCCGAGTCTGCCCCCTTTCAACATCATCCCATGACCATTGAAGGATTCTCACCTCCTGTGCATGGAAACCTCTGAGATATCTGAATGTCTCCATCCTATCTCCCCTATCTCCCCTTTCCTCCAGGGTATCCTTGTTTAGATCTTTAAGTCTCTCCCCCCTAATGCTTTAGGATGAAGACCACTGACCATGTTAGCAGCCTCCCTCTGGAGGAGCGACTCCATCCTGTTTATGTCCTTTTGAAGGTGTGGGCTCCAGAATTATATTCAGTATTCCCAGTGAGGTCTCACCAGGGACCTATACAGGGGGAATATCACCTCCCTTTCTCTGCTGACCCTTCCTCTCCCTATGCACCCAGGCATCTTTCTGGGTTTTAGCATCGTTTTATCCTCCTGTTTGGCCACCTTAACATCAACAGATACAATCACCCCCAGATCCTGCTCTTCCTTTGTGCTTAGAAGAATTTCTCTTCCA
>NC_042616.1:3667856-3692856 GCF_901001135.1 Rhinatrema bivittatum
ATACTGTACCTTTCTCTTCTAAACCTGACAAACAAGTGTTAATTTTTACAAGCTGACAGAATTAATGCAAAGTCTGTTTTCCAGGAACACACAAAATCCCAATGCTGGCAGTCAAACGCTAAGCTGAAAACTAGTACCCAGTGTAAAGAGCCAGTAATATTTCAATCCTCCAAGACTTTGTTATTCCCGGAATTTAAGGACTCTCTCCCTGCAAATCTAACTTACTACAAGCAGCAGACGTGGGTTTAATGAGGGTAAAAGATCTTGCATTGTCAGGAGGCATTCCCGAGGCCATGCAAAGAATAGGTAGGAAAATAATGCACAGAGATTGCATTTCCAGATTTGTACACATCATTTTCCTATACATGTTTCCCCCATAGAAAAAGCAATAACCAAAGCGAACCCCTGTGCATGAGTTTGCATCATTGGTGCAAGCATTGAGGGTAAAAAAAGAGTAAGAAGATAAGAGCATGAATACCTGCTCCCAACAGGTATTACCTGATAAAACTTGTACAATTTATCACGCCCCCAATATTTCTTCAGTCTGAATCTGATTGAATGGGGAGTCCCTCTCAGCCCTTTCTCTGTAGAGAGAGCTTCCCCTCTGAGGAAAGGCCCTAATATTGCTGAGATTGTCAGTTTATCCCCTCTCACAGGCGAGTGTACCTGGCAAGCTGGAAAGTGTGAGAGCAATGAACAGAAAGATGCCAGCCCCAGCCATGATCCAGCTCTCGCTCTGTGGTCTGCCTGGGTCGACAAGCTCTTCTGTGCCCTTTATATATCTATAAGAGCCGTCAGCACACCACTATGAGGGAGGAATCACTCGTCTGGAGCTGTCATTGCTGCAAGAAACCAGAGGAAGACTGATAAAGGCAGGAAGGTCATGGACACTTAGTCACAGAACGACATCAAGAAACGCAGCAGGGCAGAACAACAGGAGCAATCTATAACCTCTCCCAGGACCTCGCGCTTACAGACCTGCACCTCACTGTACAGAACAGAACGAGCCTGTGCCAGCACTGACTGGTGCAGAACAAAATTACAGGCAGTGCTTACAGCATGAGAACATAAGAACCTGCCATACTGGGTCAGACCAAGGGTCCATCAACCCCAGCATCTTGATTCCAACAGTGACCAATCCAGGTCACAGGTACCCGGCAGGATTCCTAAATTACATAAGAACATAAGAACCTGCCATACTGGGTCAGACCAAGGGTCCATCAAGCCCAGCATCCTGATTCCAACAGTGGCCAATCCAGGTCACAGGTACCCGGCAGGATTCCTAAATTACATAAGAACATAAGAAATTGCCATGCTGGGTCAGACCAAGGGTCCATCAAGCCCAGCATCCTGATTCCAACAGTGGCCAATCCAGGACACAGGTACCCGGCAGGATTCCTAAATTACATAAGAACATGAGAAATTGCCATGCTGGGTCAGACCAAGGGTCCATCAAGCCCAGCATCCTGATTCCAACAGTGGCCAATCCAGGACACAGGTACCCGGCAGGATTCCTAAATTACATAAGAACATAAGAAATTGCCATACTGGGTCAGACCAAGGGTCCATCAAGCCCAGCATCCTGATTCCAACAGTGGGCAATCCAGGTCACAGATACCCGGCAGGATTCCTAAATTACATAAGAACATAAGAAATTGCCATGCTGGGTCAGATCAAAGGTCCATCAAGCCCAGCATCCTGATTCCAACAGTGGGCAATCCAGGTCACAGGTACCCGGCAGGATTCCTAAATTACATAAGAACATAAGAAATTGCCATGCTGGGTCAGATCAAAGGTCCATCAAGCCCAGCATCCTGATTCCAACAGTGGCCAATCCAGGTCACAGGTACCAGGCAGGATTCCTAAATTACATAAGGACATAAGAAATTGCCATACTGGGTCAGACCAAGGGTCCATCAAGCCCAGCATCCTGATTCCAACAGTGGCCAATCCAGGTCACAGGTACCCGGCAGGATTCCTAAATTACATAAGAACATAAGAAATTGCCATGCTGGGTCAGACCAAGGGTCCATCAAGCCCAGCATCCCGATTCCAACAGTGGCCAATCCAGGTCACAGGTACCCGGCAGGATTCCTAAATTACATAAGAACATAAGAAATTGCCATACTGGGTCAGACCAAGGGTCCATCAAGCCCAGCATCCTGATTCCAACACTGGGCAATCCAGGTCACAGGTACCCGGCAGGATTCCTAAATTACATAAGAACATAAGAAATTGCCATGCTGGGTCAGATCAAAGGTCCATCAAGCCCAGCATCCTGATTCCAACAGTGGCCAATCCAGGTCACAGGTACCCGGCAGGATTCCTAAATTACATAAGAACATAAGAAATTGCCATGCTGGGTCAGACCAAGGGTCCATCAAGCCCAGCATCCTGATTCCAACAGTGGCCAATCCAGGTCACAGGTACCCGGCAGGATTCCTAAATTACATAAGAACATAAGAAATTGCCATGCTGGGTCAGATCAAAGGTCCATCAAGCCCAGCATCCTGATTCCAACAGTGGCCAATCCAGGTCACAGGTACCCGGCAGGATTCCTAAATTACATAAGAACATAAGAAATTGCCATACTGGGTCAGACCAAGGGTCCATCAACCCCAGCATCTTGATTCCAACAGTGACCAATCCAGGTCACAGGTACCCGGCAGGATTCCTAAATTACATAAGAACATAAGAAATTGCCATGCTGGGTCAGACCAAGGGTCCATCAAGCCCAGCATCCCGATTCCAACAGTGGCCAATCCAGGTCACAGGTACCCGGCAGGATTCCTAAATTACATAAGAACATAAGAAATTGCCATACTGGGTCAGACCAAGGTTCCATCAAGCCCAGCATCCTGATTCCAACAGTGGCCAATCCAGGTCACAGGTACCTGGCAGGATTCCTAAATTACATAAGAACATAAGAAATTGCCATGCTGGGTCAGACCAAGGGTCCATCAAGCCCAGCATCCTGATTCCAACAGTGGCCAATCCAAGCCATAAGAACCTGGCAAGTACCCAAACATTAAATAGATCCCATTCTACTAATGCCAGCAACAAGCAGTGTCTATTCCCTATTGATTCACTGTAGTTTATGGTCTTCTCCCCGAGGAACTTATTCAAACCTTTTTGAAACCCAGCTACACTAACTGCACTAACCACATCCCCTGGCAACAAATTCCAGAGTTTAATTGTGCATTGAGTAAAAAAGAACTTTCTCCGATTAGTTTTAAATGTGCCCCATGCTAACTTCATGGAGTGCTCCCTAGTCTTTCTACTATCCGAAAGAGTAAATAACCGATTCACATCTACCCGTTCTAGACCTCTCATGATCTTAAAGACCTCTATCATATCCCCCCTCAGTCGTCTCTTCTCCAAGCTGAAAAGTCCTAACCTCTTCAGCCTTTCCTCATAGGGGAGCTGTTCCATTCCCCTTATCATTTTGGTTGCCCTTCTCTGTACCTTCTCCTTCGCAATTATATCTTTTTTGAGATGCGGCGACCAGAATTGTACACAGTATTCAAGGTGTGGTCTCACCATGGAGCGATACAGAGGCATTATGATATTTTCCGTTTTATTCACCATTCCCTTTCTAATAATTCCTAACATTCTGCTTGCTTTTTTGACTGCCGCAGCACACTGTACCAACGATTTCAATGTGTTATCCACTATGACACCTAGATCTCTTTCTTGGGTTGTAGCACCTAATATGGAACCCAACATTGTGTAATTATAGCATGGGTTATTTTTCCCTATATGCATCACCTTGCACTTATCCACATTAAATTTCATCTGCCATTTCGATGCCCAATTTTCCAGTCTCACAAGGTCTTCCTGCAATTTATCACAATCTGCTTGTGATTTAACTACTCTGAACAATTTTGTGTCATCTGCAAATTTAATTACCTCATTCGTCGTATTTCTTTCCAGATCATTTATAAATATATTGAAAAGTAAGGGTCCCAATACAGATCCCTGAGGCACTCCACTGTCCACTCCCTTCCACTGAGAAAATTGCCCATTTAATCCTACTCTCTGTTTCCTGTCTTTTAGCCAGTTTGCAATCCACGAAAGGACATCGCCACCTATCCCATGACTTTTTACTTTTCCTAGAAGCCTCTCATGAGGAACTTTGTCAAACACCTTCTGAAAATCCAAGTATACTATATCTACCGGTTCACCTTTATCCACATGTTTATTAACTCCTTCAAAAAAGTGAAGCAGATTTGTGAGGCAAGACTTGCCCTGGGTAAAGCCATGCTGACTTTGTTCCATTAAACCATGTCTTTCTATATGTTCTGTGATTTTGATGTTTAGAACACTTTCCACTATTTTTCCTGGCACTGAAGTCAGGCTAACCGGTCTGTAGTTTCCCGGATCACCCCTGGAGCCCTTTTTAAAATATTGTTCTCAAGATCTTACGAGGTGATTTTGAGCAAGGGGTTGTACAAAGAAAGTAGCGAGGCAGGCATATGTAGACCTATTTAGGCAAGCATGTAATCAGGGGTTGTCTAAGTTCTGTTTAGTGGACAAAATAATATACACTGGCGGCAGTCATGAGGGATAGGGCAGTAAATTTCATAGCAGATATTGATTGTTCACAGACAATGCCAGGCTACAGGCTTGGTTGTACCCTTTTCTTTGTTTATTTTTTATATATATATCCTATTCTGTCTGTGTTTTTATTGTGTAATCCGAAAGCGTGGAGAACAAATTCTAATAAAATCAAATATTTGCGAGTGAGATATTCAGAACCGAGTCAGCTACTGCAGCATAGATCGACCCTGGCATCAGAGGGCTCGACGTCTGTGCTTAAATACTCTGATTTGGTACATGGGGTGGCATCTCTAATAAAAAAAAACCCCACTGGCACGTCTTTTCCATGAATGCCATATTTCAAAGGTCCCCACACATACCCTACATGCAGAGACTGAACATCAGAGGACATTTATCTATTTGTTTATTTATTTGGGCGTATTGTATATCATTGTTCCAGGGTCAACAATCCCATTCCGTTTCAATGATCGTAGCAAATACATTTTGTAAGGACAAATTTATACATATTCTAATTCATCTCAACAGCAAATGGGTATGCTGAGTTGATACATCAACATTAAAGCTTTGATGTAGAATTATAATCTATGATTTCCATTTCATTTCCTTCATATTATGCTCAGTATAGAGTTAAGTTCTTGGAAGAGAAGTCCATTAGCTGCCATTAATTAAGTTACATAGGATCACAGAAATGACGGCAGAAAAAGACCAATCTGCCCACCCAGTCTGCCCTGCAAGCTCCCACACTTACGTTCCCATACTTAGCTGTTTCACCGACCACCAAGTTCAGGGCCCTTGTTGGAAACTGTTTCATTCAAATTTCCTGCCATCTCCTGTCATTGATGCAGAGAGTAATGTTGGAGTTGCATCAAAGGTGAGCATAAGGCTTCATAGCTAAGAGTAGTAACTGCCTTATCATTGTCGTTGACTTTGGATCATTAAAACCTTTCAAGTATCTGAAAGTCTGTATCATATCACCTCTGCTCCTCCTTTCTTCCAGGGTGTATATATTTAGGTTCTTCAATCTCTCCTCATAAGTCATTTTATGAATACCATCCACCATTTTGGTTGCCCTTCTCTGGACTGCCTCCATCTTGTCTCTGTCCCTTCGGAGATACGGTCTCCAGAACTGAACACAGTACTCCAGGTGAGGCCTCACCAAGGCCCTTTACAAGGGGTTCATCAACTCCTTTCTCTTACTAGATATTCCTCTCTCTATGCAGCCCAGCATTCTTCTGGCTTTTGCTATCGCCTTGTCACATTGTTTCGCCAACTTCAGATCGTTAGACACTATCACCCTAAGGTCTATCTCCTGCTCCGTGCACATCAGTTGACTTAGAAAATAGCCACTGCTATTACTAGCAACAGTAACATGGGATAGACTTCGTTTTTGAGTTCTTATGACCTGGATTGGCCACTGTTGGAGGCAGAATGCTGGGCTTGATGGACCCTTGGTCTGACCCAGCATGGCAATTTCTTATGTTCTTATGTAATTTAGGAATCCTGCCGGGTACCTGTGACCTGGATTGGCCACTGTTGGAGGCAGGATGCTGGGCTTGATGGACCCTTGGTCTGACCCAGTATGGCATGTTCTTTTGTTCGTAACATCGCTCAATACTTATTTCTCAATCTGTTGGTATAGTACAGGGTTCAGACAGTGATGTTATCGGCATATTGGAGTTTTATGTTAGTTCATTTGCATTTCTAAGCAGCCATGTTTTCAGTTCTCTTTTGAAACTCTTTCTTTCTGTTATCTGGCATAGAGATTCTGGAAGAGAGTTCCATAGTTTAGGACCCACTATGGAAAACATTCTCTCTCTTATTTATGTTAGGTGTGAGTTCTCTTTAGAAGTCCTTTGCATTGTGATCTTAGGGCTCTCTGCGGGGTATATGGTTAAAGAGTTACTCCCAATAAACATTGGTTATTGTTGTTGATGATATTAAAATTGGAGTTAATACTTTATAATGAATTCTGGATTGTACAGGAAGCCAGCGCAGTGCTATCAGTGAGGGGAGTGATATGATCAAATTTCCCCTAGTAAGAGTCTAGCTGAGGCATTTTGTAGTAACTGTAGTGGTTTTAGTAGTCCTGAGGGTAAGCCTAGTTGCAATAATCTATATTTGAAAATATTAATGTTTGTAAAACAGTGCAGAAATCTTGCATTGTTAGAAATGGTCTCAGCTGGTATAGTATTCTATTTATTTATTTATTTGTTTATTTTTTAATTTTTATAGACCGAAGTTCTTGTAGGAACTACAAATCAATCCGGTTTACATACAACTTTTAAATGCCCAAAAAGAGTAGTGGGCTTTACATAGAACAGTTGAACAATAAAACAGGTAACAATAGAACTAACAATAATGATGGAACAAATAGAATAGATAACCAATTAAACATAGTAATATAGTAATAAATATTATATAGAAAATAAATATAAAAGAGATAGAGTAAATGGAGTGTGAGTACAGTATAAATACAAAAGATGAAAGAGCTCAAAAATTAAGGTACAGTTGAAAAATTCTATATCCTGGTTTGATCAGTTTGCCTGCTTAAGTGCTTTTTCATTGCAAAGTTCTCATCAATCTGTATTCCTAGGTCTCATACTTGATCTGAGAGTGTAATGTTAACATTTCCTAGATCTAAAGTTGGCAGTTTGATTATCGCGGAATTTCTCCTTAACCACATAATTTCAGTTTTTTGGTGTTTAGAGATAGCTTCAGATGAGATAGCTTTGTTGGGCTGGTTTCATCTTTGTGGACAGGGTCAAAGCTGTTTTTTCAAAAGATTTGTTGAATGGTATGCAGAGTTGTATGTTTCCTGCATACAGGAAGAAGTTAGAGGCAGCATATATATGTTGAATACTGTAGACGAGAGTGCTGACCCCTGGGGAACAACTGTATCGATTGGGAAGGTGTCGGATAAGTGATTGTCCAATTTGACTTGGAATGATCTATCAGTTAGGAAGGAGAAGAACCAATCAATGACCTTTCCATCTATTCCAAATTTTTCTCAATTGATGGCACAGCAGGGTGTGGTCCACGATGTTGAAGGCTGCTGTGAAATCAGGATATAGGATTCATCATTATCAAATCCCTGTAGTACTGGGTCAGTTAAGGAAATGAGTAGGGTTTCAGTTGAGCGTTCTTTTCTGAAACCGAATTGATTTGGGTATAGAATATTATTGTCTTCTAAGTAGCTCTCTAAATGTGATAGCACTGCTTTTTCTAGGACTTTGGCGATGAAGGGCAGGTTAGATATTGGTCGATAATTGTTCCAGTCGTCAATTCTGCCAGTTTTATTTTTTGGGATTCGTTTAATCACAAGCCTTCTGATAGCGAGTAGTTGATCATAGTTGTGATTGCTGGAGTTATTACATCATGTACTGTTTTCAGGGAACTTGCGGGGATTGGGTCCAATGGGTGGAAAACAGGCTTGATATTTCTAATTATTTGATTAGTTTTGAGTTTTGATACTGTGTCGAATGTGTTCCATTTTGCTTGGCCATGGTTTTTTTCTCCTTCCTATTCTTTAGTTGGTGAGTGTTGGAATCAGGATGCTGGGCTTGATGGACCCCTGGTCTGACCCAGCATGGCAATTTCTTATGTTCTTATGTAATTTAGGAATCCTGCCGGGTACCTGTGACCTGGATTGGCCACTGTTGGAATCAGGATCCGGGGCTTGATGGACCCTTGTCTGACCCAGCATGGCAATTCTTATGTTCTTATGTAATTTAGGAATCCTGCCGGGTACCTGTGACCTGGATTGGCCACTGTTGGAATCAGGATGCTGGGCTTGATGGACCTTTGATCTGACCCAGTATGGCAATTTCTTATGTTCTTATGTAATTTAGGAATCCTGCCGGGTATCTGTGACCTGGATTGGCCACTGTTAGAATCAGGATCCGGGGCTTGATGGACCCTTGTCTGACCCAGCATGGCAATTTCTTATGTTCTTATGTAATTTAGGAATCCTGCCGCGTACCTGTGACCTGGATTGGCCACTGTTGGAATCAGGATGCTGGGCTTGATGGACCCGTGATCTGACCCAGCATGGCAATTTCTTATGTTCTTATGTAATTTAGGAATCCTGCCGGGTACCTGTGACCTGGATTGGCCACTGTTGGAATCAGGATGCTGGGCTTAATGGACCCTTGGTCTGACCCAGCATAGCAGTTTCTTATGTTTTTATGTTCTTATGTAATTTAGGAATCCTGCCGGGTACCTGTGACCTGGATTGGCCACTGTTGGAATCAGGATGCTGGGCTTGATGGACCTTTGATCTGACCCAGCATGGCAATTTCTTATGTTCTTATGTAATTTAGGAATCCTGCCGGGTACCTGTGACCTGGATTGGCCACTGTTGGAATCAGGACGCTGGGCTTGATGGACCTTTGATCTGACCCAGCATGGCAATTTCTTAGGTTCTTATGTAATTTAGGAATCCTGCCGGGTACCAGTGACCTGGATTGGCCACTGTTGGAATCAGGATGCTGGGCTTGATGGACCCTTGGTCTGACCCAGCATGGCAATTGCATATGTTTTTATGTTCTTATGTAATTTAGGAATCCTGCCGGGTACCTGTGACCTGGATTGACCTCTGTTGGAATTAGGATGCTGGGCTTGATGGACCTTTGATCTGACCCAGCATGGCAATTTCTTATGTTCTTATGTAATTTAGGAATCCTGCCGGGTACCTGTGACCTGGATTGGCCACTGTTGGAATCAGGATTCTGGGCTTGATGGATCCTTGGTCTGACCCAGCATGGCAATTTCTTATGTTCTTATGTAATTTAGAAATCCTGCCGGGTACCTGTGACCTGGATTGGCCACTGTTGGAATCAGGATGCTGGGCTTGATGGACCTTTGATCTGACCCAGCATGGCAATTTCTTATATTCTTATGTAATTTAGGAATCCTGCCGGGTACCTGTGACCTGGATTGGCCACTGTTGGAATCAGGATGCTGGGCTTGATGGACCCTTGGTCTGACCCAGCATGGCAATTTCTTATGTTCTTATGTAATTTAGGAATCCTGCCGGGTACCTGTGACCTGGATTGGCCACTGTTGGAATCAGGATGCTGGGCTTGATGGACCCTTGGTCTGACCCAGCATGGCAATTTCTTATGTTCTTATGTAATTTAGGAATCCTGCCGGGTACCTGTGACCTGGATTGGCCACTGTTGGAATCAGGATGCTGGGCTTGATGGACCCTTGGTCTGACCCAGCATGGCAATTTCTTATGTTCTTATGTAATTTAGGAATCCTGCCGGGTACCTGTGACCTGGATTGGCCACTGTTGGAATCAGGATGCTGGGCTTGATGGACCCTTGGTCTGACCCAGCATGGCAATTTCTTATGTTCTTATGTAATTTAGGAATCCTGCCGGGTACCTGTGACCTGGATTGGCCACTGTTGGAATCAGGATGTTGGGCTTGATGGACCCTTGATATGACCCAGCATGGCAATTTCTTATGTTCTTATGTAATTTAGGAATCCTGCCGGGTACCTGTGACCTGGATTGGCCACTGTTGGAATCAGGATGCTGGGCTTGATGGACCTTTGATCTGACCCAGCATGGCAATTTCTTATGTTCTTATGTAATTTAGGAATCCTGCCGGGTACCTGTGACCTGGATTGGCCACTGTTGGAATCAGGATGCTGGGTTTGATGGACCCTTGATATGACCCAGCATGGCAATTTCTTATTTTCTTATGTAATTTAGGAATCCTGCCGGGTACCTGTGACCTGGATTGGTCACTGTTGGAATCAGGATGCTGGGCTTGATGGACCCTTGATATGACCCAGCATGGCAATTTCTTATGTTCTTATGTAATTTAGGAATCCTGCCGGGTACCTGTGACCTGGATTGGCCACTGTTGGAATCAGGATGCTGAGCTTGATGGACCTTTGATCTGACCCAGCAATGGCAATTTCTTATGTTCTTATGTAATTTAGGAATCCTGCCGGGAACCTGTGACCTGGATTGGCCACTGTTGGAATCAGGATGCTGGGCTTGATGGACCTTTGATCTGACCCAGCATGGCAATTTCTTATGTTCTTATGTAATTTAGGAATCCTGCCGGGTACCTGTGACCTGGATTGGCCACTGTTGGAAACAGGAAGCTGGGCTTGATGGATCCTTGGTCTCACCCAGCATGGCAATTTCTTATGTTCTTATGTAATTTAGGAATCCTGCCGAGTACCTGTGACCTGCATTGGCCACTGTTGGACTCAGGATGCTGGGCTTGATGGATCCTTGGTCTCACCCAGCATGGCAATTTCTTATGTTCTTATGTAATTTAGGAATCCTGCCGGGTACCTGTGACGTGGATTGGCCACTGTTGGACTCAGGATGCTGGGCTTGATGGACCTTTGATCTGACCCAGCATGGCAATTTCTTATGTTCTTATGTAATTTAGGAATCCTGCCGGGTACCTGTGACCTGGATTGGCCACTGTGGGAATCAGGATGCTGGGCTTGATGGACCCTTGGTCTGACCCAGCATGGCAATTTCTTATGTTCTTATGTAATTTAGGAATCCTGCCGGGTACCTGTGACCTGGATTGGCCACTGTGGGAATCAGGATGCTGGGCTTGATGGACCCTTGATCTGACCCAGCATGGCAATTTCTTATGTTCTTATGTAATTTAGGAATCCTGTCGGGTACCTGTGACCTGGATTGGCCACTGTTGGAATCAGGATGCTGGGCTTGATGGACCCTTGGTCTGACCCAGCATGGCAATTTCTTATGTTCTTATGTAATTTAGGAATCCTGCCGGGTACCTGTGACCTGGATTGGCCACTGTTGGAATCAGGATGTTGGGCTTGATGGACCCTTGATATGACACAGCATGGCAATTTCTTATGTTCTTATGTAATTTAGGAATCCTGCCGGGTACCTGTGACCTGGATTGGCCACTGTTGGAATCAGGATGCTGGGCTTGATGGACCTTTGATCTGACCCAGCATGGCAATTTCTTATGTTCTTATGTAATTTAGGAATCCTGCCGGGTACCTGTGACCTGGATTGGCCACTGTTGGAATCAGGATGCTGGGCTTGATGGACCCTTGATCTGACCCAGCATGGCAATTTCTTATGTTCTTATGTAATTTAGGAATCCTGTCGGGTACCTGTGACCTGGATTGGCCACTGTTGGAATCAGGATGCTGGGCTTGATGGACCCTTGGTCTGACCCAGCATGGCAATTTCTTATGTTCTTATGTAATTTAGGAATCCTGCCGGGTACCTGTGACCTGGATTGGCCACTGTTGGAATCAGGATGTTGGGCTTGATGGACCCTTGATATGACCCAGCATGGCAATTTCTTATGTTCTTATGTAATTTAGGAATCCTGCCGGGTACCTGTGACCTGGATTGGCCACTGTTGGAATCAGGATGCTGGGTTTGATGGACCCTTGATATGACCCAGCATGGCAATTTCTTATGTTCTTATGTAATTTAGGAATCCTGCCGGGTACCTGTGACCTGGATTGGCCACTGTTGGAATCAGGATGCTGGGTTTGATGGACCCTTGATATGACCCAGCATGGCAATTTCTTATGTTCTTATGTAATTTAGGAATCCTGCCGGGTACCTGTGACCTGGATTGGCCACTGTTGGAATCAGGATGCTGGGTTTGATGGACCCTTGATATGACCCAGCATGGCAATTTCTTATGTTCTTATGTAATTTAGGAATCCTGCCGGGTACCTGTGACCTGGATTGGCCACTGTTGGAATCAGGATGCTGGGTTTGATGGACCCTTGATATGACCCAGCATGGCAATTTCTTATGTTCTTATGTAATTTAGGAATCCTGCCGGGTACCTGTGACCTGGATTGGCCACTGTTGGAATCAGGATGCTGGGTTTGATGGACCCTTGATATTACCCAGCATGGCAATTTCTTATGTTCTTATGTAATTTAGGAATCCTGCCGGATACCTGTGACCTGGATTGGCCACTGTTGGAATCAGGATGCTGGGCTTGATGGACCTTTGATCTGACCCAGCATGGCAATTTCTTATGTTCTTATGTAATTTAGGAATCCTGCCGGGTACCTGTGACCTGGATTGGCCACTGTTGGAATCAGGATGCTGGGCTTGATGGACCCTTGATATGACCCAGCATGGCAATTTCTTATGTTCTTATGTAATTTAGGAATCCTGCCGGGTACTGTGACCTGGATTGGCCACTGTTGGAATCAGGATGCTGGGCTTGATGGACCTTTGATCTGACCCAGCATGGCAATTTCTTATGTTCTTATGTAATTTAGGAATCCTGCCTGGTACCTGTGACCTGGATTGGCCACTGTTGGAATCAGGATGCTGGGCTTGATGGACCCTTGATATGACCCAGCATGGCAATTTCTTATGTTCTTATGTAATTTAGGAATCCTGCCGGGTACCTGTGACCTGGATTGGCCACTGTTGGAATCAGGATGCTGGGCTTGATGGACCATTGATCTGACCCAGCATGGCAATTTCTTATGTTCTTATGTAATTTAGGAATCCTGCCGGGTACCTGTGACCTGGATTGGCCACTGTTGGAATCAGGATGCTGGGTTTGATGGACCCTTGATATGACCCAGCATGGCAATTTCTTATGTTCTTATGTAATTTAGGAATCCTGCCGGGTACCTGTGACCTGGATTGGTCACTGTTGGAATCAGGATGCTGGGCTTGATGGACCTTTGATCTGACCCAGCATGGCAATTTCTTATGTTCTTATGTAATTTAGGAATCCTGCCGGGTACCTGTGACCTGGATTGGCCACTGTTGGAATCTTGTTGCTGGGCTTGATGGACCCTTGGTCTGACCCAACATGGCAATTTCTTATGTTCTTATGTAATTTAGGAATCCAGCCGGGTACCTGTGACCTGGATTGGCCACTGTTGGAATCAGGATGCTGGGTTTGATGGACCTTTGATCTGACCCAGCATGGCAATTTCTTATGTTCTTATGTAATTTAGGAATCCTGCCGGGTACCTTTGACCTGGATTGGCCACTGTTGGAATAAGGATGCTGAGCTTGATGGACCTTTGATCTGACCCAGCATGGCAATTTCTTATGTTCTTATGTAATTTAGGAATCCTGCCGAGTACCTGTGACCTGGATTGGCCACTGTTGGACTCAGGATGCTGGGCTTGATGGATCCTTGGTCTGACCCAGCATGGCAATTTCTTATGTTCTTATGTAATTTAGGAATCTTGCCGAGTACCTGTGACCTGGATTGGCCACTGTTGGACTCAGGATGCTGGGCTTGATGGATCCTTGGTCTCACCCAGCATGGCAATTTCTTATGTTCTTATGTAATTTAGGAATCCTGCCGAGTACCTGTGACCTGCATTGGCCACTGTTGGACTCAGGATGCTGGGCTTGATGGATCCTTGGTCTGACCCAGCATGGCAATTTCTTATGTTCTTATGTAATTTAGGAATCTTGCCGAGTACCTGTGACCTGGATTGGCCACTGTTGGACTCAGGATGCTGGGCTTGATGGATCCTTGGTCTGACTCAGCATGGCAATTTCTTATGTTCTTATGTAATTTAGGAATCCTGCCGGGTACCTGTGACCTGGATTGGCCACTGTGGAATCAGGATGCTGGGCTTGATGGACCTTTGATATGACCCAGCATGGCAATTTCTTATGTTCTTATGTAATTTAGGAATCCTGCCGGGTACCTGTGACCTGGATTGGCCACTGTGGGAATCAGGATGCTGGGCTTGATGGACCCTTGGTCTGACCCAGCATGGCAATTTCTTATGTTCTTATGTAATTTAGGAATCCTGCCGGGTACCTGTGACCTGGATTGGCCACTGTGGGAATCAGGATGCTGGGCTTGATGGACCCTTGATCTGACCCAGCATGGCAATTTCTTATGTTCTTATGTAATTTAGGAATCCTGCCGGGTACCTGTGACCTGGATTGGCCACTGTGGGAATCAGGATGCTGGGCTTGATGGACCTTTGATCTGACCCAGCATGGCAATTTCTTATGTTCTTATGTAATTTAGGAATACTGCCGGGTACCTGTGACCTGGATTGGCCACTGTTGGAATCAGGATGCTGGGCTTGATGGACCCTTAGTCTGACCCAGCATGGCAATTTCTTATGTTCTTATGTAATTTAGGAATCCTGCCGGGTACCTGTGACCTCGATTGGCCACTGTTGGAATCAGGATGCTGGGCTTGATGGACCTTTGATCTGACCCAGCATGGCAATTTCTTATGTTCTTATGTAATTTAGGAATCCTGCCGGGTACCTGTGACCTGGATTGGCCACTGTTGGAATCAGGAAGCTGGGCTTGATGGACCTTTGATCTGACCCAGCATGGCAATTTCTTATGTTCTTATGTAATTTAGGTATCCTGCCGGGTACCTGTGACCTGGATTGCCCACTGTTGGAATCAGGATGCTGGGCTTGATGGACCCTTGATCTGACCCAGCATGGCAATTTCTTATGTTCTTATGTAATTTAGGAATCCTGCCGGGTACCTGCGACCTGGATTGGCCACTGTTGGAATCAGGATGCTGGGCTTGATGGACCCTTGATCTGACCCAGCATGGCAATTTCTTATGTTCTTATGTAATTTAGGAATCCTGCCGGGTACCTGTGACCTGGATTGGCCACTGTTGGAATCAGGATGCTGGGCTTGATGGACCCTTGGTCTGACCCAGCATGGCAATTTCTTATGTTCTTATGTAATTTAGGAATCCTGCCGGGTACCTGTGTCCTGGATTGGCCACTGTTGGAATCAGGATGCTGGGCTTGATGGACCTTTGATCTGACCCAGCATGGCAATTTCTTATGTTCTTATGTAATTTAGGAATCCTGCCAGGTACCTGTGACCTGGATTGGCCACTGTTGGAATCAGGATGCTGGGCTTGATGGACCCTTGATCTGACCCAGCATGGCAATTTCTTATGTTCTTATGTAATTTAGGAATCCTGCCGGGTACCTGTGACCTGGATTGGCCACTGTTGGAATCAGGATGCTGGGCTTGATGGACCTTTGATCTGACCCAGCATGGCAATTTCTTATGTTCTTATGTAATTTAGGAATCCTGCCGGGTACCTGTGACCTGGATTGGCCACTGTTGGAATCAGGATGCTGGGCTTGATGGACCTTTGATCTGACCCAGTATGGCAATTTCTTATGTTCTTATGTAATTTAGGAATCCTGCCGGGTACCTGTGACCTGGATTGGCCACTGTTGGAATCAGGATGCTGGGCTTGATGGATCCTTGGTCTGACCCAGTATGGCAATTTCTTATGTTCTTATGTAATTTAGGAATCCTGCTGGGTACCTGTGACCTGGATTGGCCACTGTTGGAATCAGGATGCTGGGCTTGATGGACCCTTGGTCTGACCCAGCATGGCAATTTCTTATGTTCTTATGTAATTTAGGGATCCTGCCGGGTACCTGTGACCTGGATTGCCCACTGTTGGAATCAGGATGCTGGGCTTGATGGACCCTTGGTCTGACCCAGCATGGCAATTTCTTATGTTCTTATGTAATTTAGGAATCCTGCCGGGTACCTGTGACCTGGATTGCCCACTGTTGGAATCAGGATGCTGGACTTGATGGACCCTTGGTCTGACCCAGCATGGCAATTTCTTATGTTCTTATGTAATTTAGGAATCCTGCCGGGTACCTGTGACCTGGATTGCCCACTGTTGGAATCAGGATGCTGGACTTGATGGACCCTTGGTCTGACCCAGCATGGCAATTTCTTATGTTCTTATGTAATTTAGGAATCCTGCCGGGTACCTGTGACGTGGATTGGCCACTGTTGGACTCAGGATGCTGGGCTTGATGGACCTTTGATCTGACCCAGCATGGCAATTTCTTATGTTCTTATGTAATTTAGGAATCCTGCCGGGTACCTGTGACCTGGATTGGCCACTGTGGGAATCAGGATGCTGGGCTTGATGGACCCTTGGTCTGACCCAGCATGG
Source organism: Rhinatrema bivittatum (assembly GCF_901001135.1). Taxonomy (NCBI): domain Eukaryota; kingdom Metazoa; phylum Chordata; class Amphibia; order Gymnophiona; family Rhinatrematidae; genus Rhinatrema; species Rhinatrema bivittatum. Next base: position 3,684,371 of record NC_042616.1, read on the forward strand.
CAATTTCTTATGTTCTTATGTAATTTAGGAATCCTGCCGGGTACCTGTGACCTGGATTGGCCACTGTGGGAATCAGGATGCTGGGCTTGATGGACCTTTGATCTGACCCAGCATGGCAATTTCTTATGTTCTTATGTAATTTAGGAATCCTGCCGGGTACCTGTGACCTGGATTGGCCACTGTTGGAATCAGGATGTTGGGCTTGATGGACCCTTGATATGACCCAGCATGGCAATTTCTTATGTTCTTATGTAATTTAGGAATCCTGCCGGGTACCTGTGACCTGGATTGGCCACTGTTGGAATCAGGATGCTGGGCTTGATGGACCTTTGATCTGACCCAGCATGGCAATTTCTTATGTTCTTATGTAATTTAGGAATCCTGCCGGGTACCTGTGACCTGGATTGGCCACTGTTGGAATCAGGATGCTGGGCTTGATGGACCCTTGATCTGACCCAGCATGGCAATTTCTTATGTTCTTATGTAATTTAGGAATCCTGTCGGGTACCTGTGACCTGGATTGGCCACTGTTGGAATCAGGATGCTGGGCTTGATGGACCCTTGGTCTGACCCAGCATGGCAATTTCTTATGTTCTTATGTAATTTAGGAATCCTGCCGGGTACCTGTGACCTGGATTGGCCACTGTTGGAATCAGGATGTTGGGCTTGATGGACCCTTGATATGACCCAGCATGGCAATTTCTTATGTTCTTATGTAATTTAGGAATCCTGCCGGGTACCTGTGACCTGGATTGGCCACTGTTGGAATCAGGATGCTGGGTTTGATGGACCCTGGATATGACCCAGCATGGCAATTTCTTATGTTCTTATGTAATTTAGGAATCCTGCAGGGTACCTGTGACCTGGATTGGCCACTGTTGGAATCAGGATGCTTGGTTTGATGGACCCTTGATATTACCCAGCATGGCAATTTCTTATGTTCTTATGTAATTTAGGAATCCTGCCGGGTACCTGTGACCTGGATTGGTCACTGTTGGAATCAGGATGCTGGGCTTGATGGACCCTTGATATGACCCAGCATGGCAATTTCTTATGTTCTTATGTAATTTAGGAATCCTGCCGGGTACCTGTGACCTGGATTGGCCACTGTTGGAATCAGGATGCTGGGCTTGATGGACCTTTGATCTGACCCAGCATGGCAATTTCTTATGTTCTTATGTAATTTAGGAATCCTGCCGGGTACCTGTGACCTGGATTGGCCACTGTTGGAATCAGGATGCTGGGCTTGATGGACCCTTGATATGACCCAGCATGGCAATTTCTTATGTTCTTATGTAATTTAGGAATCCTGCCGGGTACCTGTGACCTGGATTGGCCACTGTTGGAATCAGGATGCTGGGCTTGATGGACCTTTGATCTGACCCAGCATGGCAATTTCTTATGTTCTTATGTAATTTAGGAATCCTGCCGGGTACCTGTGACCTGGATTGGCCACTGTTGGAATCAGGATGCTGGGTTTGATGGACCCTTGATATGACCCAGCATGGCAATTTCTTATGTTCTTATGTAATTTAGGAATCCTGCCGGGTACCTGTGACCTGGATTGGTCACTTTTGGAATCAGGATGCTGGGCTTGATGGACCTTTGATCTGACCCAGCATGGCAATTTCTTATGTTCTTATGTAATTTAGGAATCCTGCCGGGTACCTGTGACCTGGATTGGCCACTGTTGGAATCTTGTTGCTGGGCTTGATGGACCCTTGGTCTGACCCAGCATGGCAATTTCTTATGTTCTTATGTAATTTAGGAATCCTGCCGGGTACCTGTAACCTGGATTGGCCACTGTTGGAATCAGGATGCTGGGTTTGATGGACCCTTGATATGACCCAGCATGGCAATTTCTTATGTTCTTATGTAATTTAGGAATCCTGCCGGGTACCTGTAACCTGGATTGGCCACTGTTGGAATCAGGATGCTGGGTTTGATGGACCTTTGATCTGACCCAGCATGGCAATTTCTTATGTTCTTATGTAATTTAGGAATCCTGCCGGGTACCTGTGACCTGGATTGGCCACTGTTGGAATCAGGATGCTGAGCTTGATGGACCTTTGATCTGACCCAGCATGGCAATTTCTTATGTTCTTATGTAATTTAGGAATCTTGCCGAGTACCTGTGACCTGGATTGGCCACTGTTGGACTCAGGATGCTGGGCTTGATGGATCCTTGGTGTCACCCAGCATGGCAATTTCTTATGTTCTTATGTAATTTAGGAATCCTGCCGAGTACCTGTGACCTGCATTGGCCACTGTTGGACTCAGGATGCTGGGCTTGATGGATCCTTGGTCTGACCCAGCATAGCAATTTCTTATGTTCTTATGTAATTTAGGAATCCTGCCGAGTACCTGTGACCTGGATTGGCCACTGTTGGACTCAGGATGCTGGGCTTGATGGACCTTTGATCTGACCCAGCATGGAAATTTCTTATGTTCTTATGTAATTTAGGAATCCTGCCGAGTACCTGTGACCTGGATTGGCCACTGTTGGAATCAGGATGCTGGGCTTGATGGACCTTTGATCTGACCCAGCATGGCAATTTCTTATGTTCTTATGTAATTTAGGAATCCTGCCGGGTACCTGTGACCTGGATTGGCCACTGTTGGAATCAGGATGCTGGGCTTGATGGACCCTTGATATGACCCAGCATGGCAATTTCTTATGTTCTTATGTAATTTAGGAATCCTGCCGGGGTACCTGTGACCTGGATTGGCCACTGTTGGAATCAGGATGCTGGGCTTGATGGACCTTTGATCTGACCCAGCATGGCAATTTCTTATGTTCTTATGTAATTTAGGAATCCTGCCGGGTACCTGTGACCTGGATTGGCCACTGTTGGAATCAGGATGCTGGGTTTGATGGACCCTTGATATGACCCAGCATGGCAATTTCTTATGTTCTTATGTAATTTAGGAATCCTGCCGGGTACCTGTGACCTGGATTGGTCACTTTTGGAATCAGGATGCTGGGCTTGATGGACCTTTGATCTGACCCAGCATGGCAATTTCTTATGTTCTTATGTAATTTAGGAATCCTGCCGGGGTACCTGTGACCTGGATTGGCCACTGTTGGAATCTTGTTGCTGGGCTTGATGGACCCTTGGTCTGACCCAGCATGGCAATTTCTTATGTTCTTATGTAATTTAGGAATCCTGCCGGGTACCTGTAACCTGGATTGGCCACTGTTGGAATCAGGATGCTGGGTTTGATGGACCCTTGATATGACCCAGCATGGCAATTTCTTATGTTCTTATGTAATTTAGGAATCCTGCCGGGTACCTGTAACCTGGATTGGCCACTGTTGGAATCAGGATGCTGGGTTTGATGGACCTTTGATCTGACCCAGCATGGCAATTTCTTATGTTCTTATGTAATTTAGGAATCCTGCCGGGTACCTGTGACCTGGATTGGCCACTGTTGGAATCAGGATGCTGAGCTTGATGGACCTTTGATCTGACCCAGCATGGCAATTTCTTATGTTCTTATGTAATTTAGGAATCTTGCCGAGTACCTGTGACCTGGATTGGCCACTGTTGGACTCAGGATGCTGGGCTTGATGGATCCTTGGTCTCACCCAGCATGGCAATTTCTTATGTTCTTATGTAATTTAGGAATCCTGCCGAGTACCTGTGACCTGCATTGGCCACTGTTGGACTCAGGATGCTGGGCTTGATGGATCCTTGGTCTGACCCAGCATAGCAATTTCTTATGTTCTTATGTAATTTAGGAATCCTGCCGAGTACCTGTGACCTGGATTGGCCACTGTTGGACTCAGGATGCTGGGCTTGATGGACCTTTGATCTGACCCAGCATGGCAATTTCTTATGTTCTTATGTAATTTAGGAATCCTGCCGGGTACCTGTGACCTGGATTGGCCACTGTGGGAATCAGGATGCTGGGCTTGATGGACCCTTGGTCTGACCCAGCATGGCAATTTCTTATGTTCTTATGTAATTTAGGAATCCTGCCGGGTACCTGTGACCTGGATTGGCCACTGTGGGAATCAGGATGCTGGGCTTGATGGACCCTTGATCTGACCCAGCATGGCAATTTCTTATGTTCTTATGTAATTTAGGAATCCTGCCGGGTACCTGTGACCTGGATTGGCCACTGTGGGAATCAGGATGCTGGGCTTGATGGACCTTTGATCTGACCCAGCATGGCAATTTCTTATGTTCTTATGTAATTTAGGAATACTGCCGGGTACCTGTGACCTGGATTGGCCACTGTTGGAATCAGGATGCTGGGCTTGATGGACCCTTGGTCTGACCCAGCATGGCAATTTCTTATGTTCTTATGTAATTTAGGAATCCTGCCGGGTACCTGTGACCTGGATTGGCCACTGTTGGAATCAGGATGCTGGGCTTGATGGACCTTTGATCTGACCCAGCATGGCAATTTCTTATGTTCTTATGTAATTTAGGAATCCTGCCGGGTACCTGTGACCTGGATTGGCCACTGTTGGAATCAGGAAGCTGGGCTTGATGGACCTTTGATCTGACCCAGCATGGCAATTTCTTATGTTCTTATGTAATTTTGGAATCCTGCCGGGTACCTGTGACCTGGATTGGCCACTGTTGGAATCAGGATGCTGGGCTTGATGGACCCTTGATCTGACCCAGCATGGCAATTTCTTATGTTCTTATGTAATTTAGGAATCCTGCCGGGTACCTGTGACCTGGATTGGCCACTGTTGGAATCAGGATGCTGGGCTTGATGGACCCTTGGTCTGACCCAGCATGGCAATTTCTTATGTTCTTATGTAATTTAGGAATCCTGCCGGGTACCTGTGACCTGGATTGGCCACTGTTGGAATCAGGATGCTGGGCTTGATGGACCTTTGATCTGACCCAGCATGGCAATTTCTTATGTTCTTATGTAATTTAGGAATCCTGCCAGGTACCTGTGACCTGGATTGGCCACTGTTGGAATCAGGATGCTGGGCTTGATGGACCTTTGATCTGACCCAGTATGGCAATTTCTTATGTTCTTATGTAATTTAGGAATCCTGCCGGGTACCTGTGACCTGGATTGGCCACTGTTGGAATCAGGATGCTGGGCTTGATGGATCCTTGGTCTGACCCAGTATGGCAATTTCTTATGTTCTTATGTAATTTAGGAATCCTGCTGGGTACCTGTGACCTGGATTGGCCACTGTTGGAATCAGGATGCTGGGCTTGATGGACCCTTGGTCTGACCCAGCATGGCAATTTCTTATGTTCTTATGTAATTTAGGAATCCTGCCGGGTACCTGTGAGCTGGATTGGCCACTGTTGGAATCAGGATGCTGGGCTTGATGGACCTTTGATCTGACCCAGCATGGCAATTTCTTATGTTCTTATGTAATTTAGGAATCCTGCCGGGTACCTGTGACCTGGATTGGCCACTGTTGGAATCAGGATGCTGGGCTTGATGGACCCTTGGTCTGACCCAGCATGGCAATTTCTTATGTTCTTATGTAATTTAGGAATCCTGCCGGGTACCTGTGACCTGGATTGGCCACTGTTGGAATCAGGATGCTGGACTTGATGGACCCTTGGTCTGACCCAGCATGGCAATTTCTTATGTTCTTATGTAATTTAGGAATCCTGCCGGTTACCTGTGACGTGGATTGGCCACTGTTGGACTCAGGATGCTGGGCTTGATGGACCTTTGATCTGACCCAGCATGGCAATTTCTTATGTTCTTATGTAATTTAGGAATCCTGCCGGGTACCTGTGACCTGGATTGGCCACTGTGGGAATCAGGATGCTGGGCTTGATGGACCCTTGGTCTGACCCAGCATGGCAATTTCTTATGTTCTTATGTAATTTAGGAATCCTGCCGGGTACCTGTGACCTGGATTGGCCACTGTGGGAATCAGGATGCTGGGCTTGATGGACCCTTGATCTGACCCAGCATGGCAATTTCTTATGTTCTTATGTAATTTAGGAATCCTGCCGGGTACCTGTGACCTGGATTGGCCACTGTGGGAATCAGGATGCTGGGCTTGATGGACCTTTGATCTGACCCAGCATGGCAATTTCTTATGTTCTTATGTAATTTAGGAATCCTGCCGGGTACCTGTGACCTGGATTGGCCACTGTTGGAATCAGGATGCTGGGCTTGATGGACCTTTGATCTGACCCAGCATGGCAATTTCTTATGTTCTTATGTAATTTAGGAATCCTGCCGGGTACCTGTGACCTGGATTGGCCACTGTTGGAATCAGGATGCTGGGCTTGATGGACCTTTGATCTGACCCAGCATGGCAATTTCTTATGTTCTTATGTAATTTAGGAATCCTGCCGGGTACCTGTGACCTGGATTGGCCACTGTTGGAATCAGGATGCTGGGCTTGATGGACCTTTGATCTGACCCAGCATGGCAATTTCTTATGTTCTTATGTAATTTAGGAATCCTGCCGGGTACCTGTGACCTGGATTGGCCACTTTTGGAATCAGGATGCTGGGCTTGATGGACCTTTGATCTGACCCATCATGGCAATTTCTTATGTTCTTATGTTATTTAGGAATCCTGCCGGGTACCTGTGACCTGGATTGGCCACTGTTGGAATCAGGATGCTGGGCTTGATGGACCTTTGATCTGACCCATCATGGCAATTTCTTATGTTCTTATGTTATTTAGGAATCCTGCCGGGTACCTGTGACCTGGATTGGCCACTGTTGGAATCAGGATGCTGGGCTTGATGGACCTTTGATCTGACCCAGCATGGCAGTTTCTTATGTTCTTATGTAATTTAGGAATCCATCCCGCCCCTTTTTCAGGGCCCGGCACTTGTGCGCGCATCGGGACTTACGCGTGCGGCCAGGCCCTTTTGAAAATGTGTGCGCAGCGCTCGGCCACACGCGCGAGTCCCTGTTTTAACGCGCGGCCCTTTGAAAATTCCCCCGATCACATCCAGTAGAGCCACGTTGATGGTTTCTTGTGTTCTTGATGCGGATAAAGAATTAATATTTAAGCAGTACTTTTAGTTTAAAGCTGTACGTTTTTGTGGTGAAAAGGTTTTTGTGCATCCAGTTGTCTCCCGTGAAGCACAGCAGCGAAGGAAATTATTTCTCTCTCTTAAACAGAGAACGGTTCCCCTTGGGGCCGACTTTCTTCCTTAGGTTTCCCTGCCGGTGTACAGTAACCTACCAAGGTAATACTTATCTGCTCCTCGAGCCATCGCATTTAGAGGCGTCTTTGATTGATAAATCTCCTGCTTCACAAATTGTTAAAGTTACTTGATTTGGGGGTAGAAACCATATAAATTGTATTAACTGTCGCCAGTCTGGAATTCGCATTTCCCATTATTATTTCCTTTATTCCTTCCTAGATATGGGCTTGAATTCTGTTTGTTTTATGTGTGTGTAACTTTACCTGGTATATCTTTTCCTTTCTGTTTCTTCTTGTGTAATAATCAGAATATATCTAATTATTTTTCATGTTTATGATGAATAATTAAGTGATAATAAAAAAAAAAAATATTCAGAGCCTAGAGGACACCCTGTGAAGTTAGCAAGTAGCACATTCAAAACAAATCAGAGAAAATTATTTTTCACTGAATGCACAGTTAAGATCTGGACTTCATTACTGAAGGGTGTGATTAAGGCAGCTAATGTAGCTGGGTTTAAAAAAAGGATTTGGACAAGTTTCTGGTGGAGAGGTCCATAAACTGCTATTAACTAAGTTGACTTAAGGAGAATTTTCAAAAGGATTTGCATGTGTGAATGTAACCTCAGTTGTAGCAATTTTCAAAAGCCATTGACGTGTGAAAAGTGCACTCATGCAAGCAAATGCTATGGGCAATTCAATGGCCTATATTGAAGCAATTTAGTCAAGCAGAGGGTGTAAATGCTTTTTAACAGCAAGATCTTCGGGAATAGCCACAGCAGTTACCACTGCACAATAGCATGGGATGTATTTACTGCTTGCTTGGTGCATTGCCGGGTACCTGTGACCTGGATTGGCCACTATTGAAAACAAGAGGATACTGGGCCTGATGGACCCTCGGTCTGACCCATAGGGCAATTCTCATGCTCTTACGCCAGTGGATTTTATTTAAGATAAGGAGGAAAGCAGATCAATGTTTTTCTTTATTTGGCACAGATTCTGACAGGGAATTGCTGCTCGCTGTTCTGTAATTTCTCTCAGCTACGATCCCCGCTCCTCACTCAGCACCGAGAGTTCTCCCCATCTTCATTTGCCGCTCTCTCCTTCCGCTTTATTATTCTTTTCGAATGGAACCTGGAAGAAGAAATACAGAAACAAAATGAGAAATCCTTTATCGGGGATTACGCAGGCGTTGAGCGTCGCTCACGTGAAGGTTCTCACTTTTTCTTCCTGTTTTCTGCTCCTTCGCTATTTATATATTTTCCTTCTACGTTCTTCAGCATTCAGAATGTAAAAGGGATCAGCGTCTGTCTGACAGCGCAGGACGCCTCTCAGAACGGGTCAGAAACTCACCTGATCTGTCATGCAGGAGGAAA